>NC_056462.1:3622500-3647500 GCF_018296145.1 Oncorhynchus tshawytscha | reverse complement strand
TAGGCAAGATGCAGTAGATGGTATCGAGTACAGTATATACATATGAGATGAGTAATGTAGGGTGTGTAAACAAAGTGGCATAGTTTAAAGTGGCTAGTGATACATGTATTACATAAAGATGCAGTAGATGATATAGAGTACAGTATATACGTATACATATGAGATTAATAATGTAGGGTATGTAAACATTATATTAATTAGCATTGTTTAAAGTGGCTAGTGATATATTTTAAATCAATTCCCATTATTAAAGTGGCTGGAGTTGAGTCAGTGTGTTGGCAGCAGCCACTCAATGTTAGTGGTGGATGTTTAACACTCTGATGGCCTTGAGATAGAAGCTGTTTTTCAGTCTCTCGGTCCCAGCTTTGATGCACCTGTACTGACCTCGCCTTCTGGATGATAGTGGGGTGAACAGGCAGTGGCTTGGGTGGTTGCTGTCCTTGATGATCTTTATGGCCTTCCTGTGACATCGGGTGGTGTAGGTGTCCTGGAGGGCAGGTAGTTTGCCCCCGTTGATGCGTTGTGCAGACCTAACTACCCTCTGGAGAGCCTTACAGTTGTGGGCGGAGCAGTTGCCGTACCAGGCGGTGATACAGCCCGACAGGATGCTCTCGATTGTGCATCTGTAGAAGTTTGTGAGTGCTTTTGGTGACAAGCCGAATTTCTTCAGCCTCCTGAGGTGGAAGAGGCACTGCTCCGCCTTCTTCAAGATGCTGTCTGTGTGGGTGGACTAATTCAGTTTGTCTGTTATGTGTACGCCGAGGAACTGAAAACTTACTACCCTCTCCACTACTGTCCCATCGATGTGGATAGAGGGGTGTTCCCTCTGCTGTTTCCTGAAGTCCACAATCATCTCCTTAGTTTTGTTGACGTTGAGTGTGAGGTTATTTTCCTGACACCACACTCCGAGGGCCCTCACCTCCTCCCTGTAGGCCGTCTCGTCGTTGTTGGTAATCAAGCCTACCACTGTAGTGTTGTCCGCAAACTTGATGATTGAGTTGGAGGCGTGCGTGGCCACGCAGTCGTGGGTAAACAGAGAGTACAGGAGAGGGCTCAGAACGCACCCTTGTGGGGCCCCAGTGTTGAAGATCAGCGGGGTGGAGATGTTGTTACCTATCCTCACCACCTGGGGGCGGCCCGTCAGGAAGTCCAGTACCCAGTTGCACAGGGCGGGGTCGAGACCCAGGGTCTCGAGCTTGATGACGAGTTTGGAGGGTACTATGGTGTTAAATGCTGAGCTGTAGTCGATGAACAGCATTCTCACATAGGTATTCCTCTTGTCCAGATGGGTTAGGGCAGTGTGCAGTGTGGTTGAGATTGCATCGTCTGTGGACCTATTGGGGCGGTAAGCAAATTGGAGTGGGTCTAGGGTGTCAGGTAGGGTGGAGGTGATATGGTCCTTGACTAGTCTCTCAAAGCACTTCATGATGACGGAAGTGAGTGCTACGGGGCGGTAGTCGTTTAGCTCAGTTACCTTAGCTTTCTTGGGAACAGGAACAATGGTGGCCCTCTTGAAGCATGTGGGAACAGCAGACTGGGATAGGGATTGATTGAATATGTCCGTAAATACACCAGCCAGCTGGTCTGCGCATGCTCTGAGGGCGCGGCTGGGGATGGCGCCTGGGCCTGCAGCCTTGCGAGGGTTAACACGTTTAAATGTTTTACTCACCTCGGCTGCAGTGAAGGAGAGTCCGCATGTTTTGGTTGCGGCCGTGTCAGTGGCATTGTATTGTCCTCAAAGCGGGCAAAAAAGTTATTTAGTCTGCCTGGGAGCAAGACATCCTGGTCCGTGACGGGGCTGGTTTTCTTTTTGTAATCCGTGATTGACTGTAGACCCTGCCACATACCTCTTGTGTCTGAGCCATTGAATTGCAATTCTACTTTGTCTCTATACTGACGCTTAGCTTGTTTGATTGCCTTGCGGAGGGAATAGCTACGCTGTTTGTATTCGGTCATGTTTCCGGTCACCTTGCCCTGATTAAAAGCAGTGGTTCGCGCTTTCAGTTTCACGCGGATGCTGTCATCAATCCACGGTTTCTGGTTTGGGAATATTTTAATTGTTGCTATGGGAACGACATCTTCAACGCACGTTCTAATGAACTCGCTCACCGAATCAGCGTATTCGTCAATGTTGTTGTTTGATGCAATACGAACATATCCCAGTCCACGTGATGGAAGCAGTCTTGGAGTGTGGAATCAGATTGGTCGGACCAGCGTTGGACAGACCTCAGCGTGGGAGCTTCTTGTTTTAGTTTCTGTCTGTAGGCAGGGAGCAACAAAATGGAGTCGTGGTCAGCTTTTCCGAAAGAAGGGCGGGGGAGGGCTAGAGTTAGAAAGTTAGAATAGCAATGATCCAAGGTTTTACCAGCCCTGGTTGCGCAATCGATATGCTAATACAATTTAGGGAATCTTGTTTTCAGATTAGCCTTGTTAAAATCCCCAGCTACAAATAATGCAGCCTCAGGATATGTGGTTTCCAGTTTGCAAAGAGTCAAATAAAGTTCATTCAGAGCCATCGATGTGTCTGCTTGGGGGGGAATATATATGGCTGTGATTATAATCGAAGAGAATTCCCTTGGTAGATAATGTGGTCGACATTTGATTGTGAGGAATTCTAAATCAGGTGAACAGAAGGACTTGAGTTCCTGTATGTTGTTGTGACCACACCACGTCTCGTTAACCATAAAGCATATGCCCCGCCCCTCTTCTTACCAGAAAGATGTTTGTTTCTGTCGGCTCGATGCGTGGAAAAACCAGCTGGCTGCACCGACTCCGATAGCGTCTCTTGAGTGAGCCATGTTTCCGTGAAGCAAAGAATGTTACAGTCTCTGATGTCTCTCTGGAATGCTACCCTTGCTCGGATTTCATCAACCTTGTTGTCAAGAGACTGGACATTGGCGAGAAGTATGCTAGGGAGTGGTGCGCGATGTGCCCGTCTCCGGAGTCTAACCCAGTCGTTGTTTTGGGTCTCCGGCTGGGATCCATTCCGTTGTCCTGGGTGAAAGGCGGAACACAGGATCCGCTTCGGGAAAGTCATATTCTTGGTTGTACTGATGGTGAGTTGACGTTGCTCTTATATTCAGTAGTTCTTCCTGACTGTATATAATGAAACCTAAGATGACCTGGGGTACCAATGTAAGAAACGTAAAAAAACAAAAAACTGCCTAGTTTCCTAGGAACGCGAAGCGAGGCGGCCATCTCTGTCGGCGCCGGAAGTCGCCGGAAGTCATGTGTGTGTGTGTGTGGGCGTATGTAGTGTGAGTGTGTATGTGTGCATTGGGGTGTCAGTGTAAGCATGTGCAAGTGTGTGGGTGGAGTTCAGTGTGTGTGCATAGTCAGTGCAAGAGAGTTAGTTCATGCAGGTAGACCGGGTAGGTATTTGATGAGCTATTTCGCCGTCTCGTTTTGCAGTCTTATGGCTTAGGAGCAGAAACTGTGCAGGGTCCTGTTGGTTCCAGACACTGACACCGCTTGTCCTGCGGTTGCAAAACGAACACTCGGCACTTCCCCGTTACCATCTCTGCTGCTAGCTACTTTAAAGAGGAAAAATGTGCTTACTATGACTGTGATATGTGGTTCTCTCACCAAGCTATCTGAAGATGAACGCATTGACTGTAATTCATTCTGGATAAGCGTGTCGGCTAAATGACTCACATATACAGTACATGTACATGTAAACTGCAACAGCCTATGGCTTGGGTGGCTGGAGTCTTTGACATTTTTTGGGGCCTTCCTCTGCCTACTATAGAGGTCCTGGACGGCAGGGAGCTCGGCCAGAGTGATGTACTGGGCTGTACTCACTACCCTCTGTAGCGCCTTGTGGTCGTGTGCCTTGCAGTTGTCGTACCAAGCGGGGATACAGCCAGTCAAGATGTCCTCAGTGGTGCAGATGTAGAACTTTTAGAGGATTTGAGGGCCTGCCATGCCAAATAATGTCCCCCGGGCCAAATAGTTTCCCCCTTTACGTCACAATGGGATTCGATAAACTATTAGCGTCCATTGCTATATCAACAGTGTGATGACCTAATGATTACAATCATTACAGCCTAAATGACGTTCTTTTCATCATCGCTATGCAAACCAGGCTGATTATCGACAACATGAAATCCATGTCTTAAACGTTGCTACGTTTCGGAAATGGCAAAGAAAACGCGTCATCTGCTTGACTTCGTGACCTTACAGATCACAAAGTCAGCTCATTTCCACTCCATTCATATGCAAATCCGTTTGATTCATACGCTGGCTTGTCTGGCTGTCATGTCTTTATTTCAACCTGCCCTTTCCTTATCTACACTGAAATAATATCATTTCACTCGTCCTCTGACTCATTTTTTTCTATCTCTCATACCTCATTAGTACACCCTTGTGGTTGAATTTAAATGTATCTATTGTTGGTCCTAGGATACAAAAATTAATAATGTGGAACAAATACATACCATCAAAGGACAGCTTACAGTAATGAACACCTTATGGAACAGCTGTGAAAACCAACCTGGCAATATTTAAGATTTTACACACCAATTTAGAACCTCCAGATATGCGAACACTGACTCGAAACCAATGTCCAATTCCATATCAACCCTGGCCTAAAATTTTATTTGGATTTGGAACCAAAAGATGAATGGCTAGGGAGAAGGGGTTAAGAGAGAGGGAGAGAGAGAGAGAGAGAGAGAGAGAGAGAGAGAGAGAGAGAGAGAGAGAGAGAGAGAGAGGGAGAGAGAGGGGGAGAGAGGGAGGGAGAGAGAGAGAGAGAGAGAGAGAGAGAGAGAGAGAGAGGGAGGAGAGAGAGAGAGAGGGAGAGAGAGAGAGAGAGAGAGAGAGAGAGAGAGAGAGAGAGAGAGAGAGAATTGGAAACCACCCTCATTTTGATGGTTTTGAAGAGGGATTTCTCTGGAGCAGTCTGAGGACGGTACCCTAAATGGCATCCTATTCCTAGTGCAATGCATAGGGAATATGGTGCCATTTGGGACAATGGCTGAGAAGGGTCCATCCATCCAGTCTGTCTGTGGTTTTATCTGAGGATGCTGAAGACAGTGTGAGGGAAGGAGGGAGGGAGGGATAAAGAAACAACTTTTGTAGAGCGGAGATGGGGAGAGCGAGAGGAGTGACTGATCTCCGTCCAACTCCTCATCCCTCATCATCCCCTCTCCATTCTCTTCCCTTTCTCCCCTTCCACTTTCTTTTAACACTCTGAATTAATATCAGAGTGCCCAAATGCTTTTTAAAGATTAGAATCCACCAGTCACGCTTTCGTCATTTGTGACTGTCAGGGTACAGAATTGTGAACTCGGTTTTGGCGACCCCGACGTGATATAGTCATTATGAAGCTGACTTGTGTTTGCAACTGTGAAATGATAAGACACAGCAGTGGCATTTTGTGACTTTTACAAAAGTCTTGTCTGGTGGTACATCTGTCTGATCTGGAGCAGGAAGAAAGGTGAATTAGATACATGAGGCACCACGCAAATAATAAACTCACATTCCGAAGGTTCACAGTAATGAAAAAAAAAACAGGTGGCTATTTGAACCCGGTTCATTAATGACTTGTTAGCCGAAATGAACGGAGCGATATTGTCTAACTCCTTTAGACACCTGCTCTGTGATTGCCAGGGCCCCAAAAATCTATGACAAGCGGGTCCGATCGATAAAGCTTGAAATATACAAAACAACTCGAGCATCGCAGCATGGCTTTGAAAAAGTCTGTGTCCTAATACATGGATTATTTCAGAAGACGGGTGCACCCTCTGTCCTTCTATGATTCAACCTTTCTCCAACCCAATATAACCCATCACTCACTCCAAGACCCACTCCCTCTCCAGGCAAGACTTGGTGGATATGGGAGGGGATTGGGATTTGGAGTGTGTCTGCACTTAGATGAAACGGCTCACACTTGGCTCGCTTTCTCGCTCGCCCAGCATCCCAGCGTTTAAAGATGAAACAGCCATAAGGGAGAGAGATGTATGAATGTTCCATGGATTCCAATCATACACTGATACACACACACATATATACGCACACACACAGCTCACAGGGCTATCCCAGCCAACCGTGAAGCTATGGCTGAGGACACAAACGTGGACCAGAAGTCCCGCTACGACCCAAGGGAACAAGGTGGAATTATAATATACTGTCTCCAATGCTCAGCGTATGTGGTAGAGGCTACAGTACATTAGGGACGATAAAGGAAGCCCTAGTCGTGATCGGCACAACATTGCCTCTCTACCAGACAAACTCAATGCCTTTAATGCACACTTTGACAAAAACAAAACAAGGGCCTATACTGATCCGGAGGACTGGGTGATCTCTCTCTCCAAGGCTGACATATGGTTTTTAAATGGGTCAACACTCTTAAGGCTGCACGGCCATACGGAATTCCAGGGCAGGTGCGGGCATGTGCAGACCAGTTGGCAGGCGTCTTCACAGACATTTTCAACCTCGTAAGGTTGAACCACTCGTAAGATCGACGGCCAGACAGCATTCTAGGGCATGTCCAGGCATGTGCAGAGTAGCTGGCAGGTGTCTTCACAGACATTTTCAACCTCTCCTTGTCCCAGTCTGTAATCTCCATGTTTCAAGGTGGCTACCCTCATTCCTGTTCCCAAAAACTCAAAGGCATTCTGCAACCCTGTAGAACTAATTTCTGTGATAACGAAGTGCCTTGAAAGGCTGGTCATGGCACACAACTCTATTGGGGTAAATTCAATTGATTGGACATGATTCGGAAAGGCACACACCTGTCTATATAAGGTCCCACTGTTGACAGTGCATATCAGAGCAAAAACCAAGCCATGAGGTCGAAGGAATTGTCCGTAGAGCTCTGAGACAGGATTGTGTTGAGGCACAGATCTGGGGAAGGGTACCACAACACATTTCTGCAGCATTGAAGGTACACAAGAACACAGTGGCCTCCATCATACTTAAATGGAAAAAGTTTGGAACCACCAAGACTCTTCCTAGAGCTGGCCACCCGGCAAAACTGAGTAATCGGGGAAGAAGGGCCTTGGTCAGAGAGGTGACTAAGAACCTGCTGGTCACTCTGACAGACCTCCAGAGTTCCTCTGTGGAGATGGGAGAACATTCCAGAAGGACAACAATCTCTGCAGCACTCCACCAATCAGGCCTTTATGGTAGAGTGGCCAGACGGAAGCCACTCCTCAGTAAAAGGCACATGACAGACAGCTTGGAGCTTGCCAAAAGACACCTAAAGACTCTCAGACCATGACAAACAAGATTCTCTGTTCTGATGAAACCAAGATTGATCTCTTTGGCCTGAATGCCAAGAGTCACATCTGGAGAAAACCCTGCACCATCCCTATGGTGAAGCATGGTGGTGGCGAAGCATGGTGGTGGCAGCATCATGCTGTGGAGATGTTTTTCAGCGGCAGGGACTGGGAGACTAGTCAGGATAGAGGGAAAGATGAATGGAGCAAAGTATAGAGAAATCCTTGATGAAAACCTGCTCCAGAATGCTCAGGACCTCAGACTGGGGCGAAGGTTCACCTTCACCTTCACGGACATCGACCCTAAGCACACATACAAGACAAGTGACAAGTGACAAGACTCTGAATGTCCTCTGGATGTCCTTGAGTGGCCCAGCCCAGACTTCTAACATCTCTGGAGAGACTTGAAAATAGCTGTGCAGCGATGCTCTCCATCCTTATATAGCCAGGTGTATGCCTTTCCAAATCATGTCCAATCAAGTTGTAGAAACATCTCAATTACAAGTCTCAAGCAAAGGGTCTGAATACTTATGTAAATAAGGTATTTCTGTTTTTTAGTTTGAATACATTTGCAAAAATGTCTAAAAAGCAGTTTTCACTTTGTCATTATGTGGTATTGTGTGTATATTGATGAGAAAAACAAACAATTTGATCAATTTTAGAATAAGGCTGTAACATAATTTATTTTGGAAAAGTCAGGGGATCTGAATACACTGTATATTATGTATTTTATTTGTGTTGTTGTTTTGACACCAGGAAGAGTAGCCACTGCCTCAGCAGCAGCTAATTGGCAATCCTAGTAACAAATACCCCTGCTTGTTTTACAGTATTCTTTATTTAACCTTTATTTAACTTTGCAAGTCAGTTAAGAACAAATTCTTATTTTCAATGACGTCCTAGGCACAGTGGGTTAACTGCCTGTTCAGGGGCAGAACAACAGATTTGTACCTTGTCAGCTCGGGGATTTGAACTTGCAACTTTCGGGTTACTAGTCCAACGCTCTAATCACTAGACTACCCGGCCGCCCCAAGCATGATGATTTCCACTCTGTAACAATAAAATGCACTATATTGAGTTGATATGAGTTGATATGCATGAACTATCAACACGGATGAACTAGCTACATAGATGAACTAGCAACACGGATGAACTATAAACACAGGTGAACTAGCTACATAGATGAACGAGCTACATAGATTAACTAGCAACACGGATGAACTAGCTACATAGATTAACTAGCTACATGGATGAACTAGTAACACAGATGAACTAGCTATATGGATGAACTAGCAACATGGATGTACTAGATACATGGATGAACTAGCTGCATGGATGAACTAGCAACACTGATGAACTCGCTACACGGATGAACTAGCTACATAGATGAACTAGCAACACGGATGAACTATAAACACAGGTGAACTAGCTACATAGATGAACGAGCTACATAGATTAACTAGCAACACGGATGAACTAGCAACACGGATGAACTAGCTACATAGATTTACTAGCTACATGGATGAACTAGTAACACAGATGAACTAGCTATATGGATGAACTAGCAACATGGATGTACTAGATACATGGATGAACTAGCAACACAGGTGAACTAGCTACATAGATGAACTAGCTATATGGATGACGTAGCAACACGGATGAACTAGCTACATAGATGAACTAGCTACATGGATGAACTAGCAACACAGATGAACTAGCTATATGGATGAAGTAGCAACACGGATGAACTAGCTACATAGATGAACTAGCTACATGGATTAACTAGCTACATGGATGAACTCGCAACACCGATGAACTAGCTACATGGATGAACGAGCAACACTGATGAACTAGCTACATGGATGAACTAGCAACACTGATGAACCTGCTACATGGATGAACGAGCAACACTGATGAACTAGCTTCATGGATGAACTAGCTATATGGATGAAGTAGCAACACTGATGAACTAGCTACATGGATGAACTAGCTACATGGATGAACTAGCAACACTGATGAACTAGCTACATGGATGAACGAGCTACATAGATTAACTAGCAACACGGATGAACTAGCAACACGGATGAACTAGCAACATAGATTAACTAGCTACATGGATGAACTAGCAACACAGAAGAACTCGCTATATGGATGAACTAGCAACATGGATGAACTAGCTACATAGATGAACTAGCTACATGGATGAACTAGCAACACAGATGAACTAGCTATATGGATGAAGTAGCAACACGAATGAACTAGCTACATAGATGAACTAGCTACATGGATGAACTAGCAACACAGAAGAACTAGCTATATGGATGAAGTATCAACACGGATGAATTAGGTACGTGGATGAACTAGCAACACTGATGAACTAGCAACATGGAAGAACTAGCTACATGGATGAACTCGCAACACGGATGAACTAGCTACACGGATGAACTAGCTACATAGATGAACTAGCTACATGGATGAACTAGCAACACAGATTAACTAGCTACATGGATGAACTAGCTACATGGATGAACTAGCTACATGGATGAACTAGCTATATGGATGAACTAGCAACACTGATGAACTAGCTACATGGATGAACTAGCAACACTGATGAACCTGCTACATGGATGAACGAGCAACACTGATGAACTAGCTTCATGGATGAACTAGCTATATGGATGAAGTAGCAACACTGATGAACTAGCTATATGGATGAACTAGCTACATGGATAAACTAGCAACACTGATGAACTAGCTACATGGATGAACTAGCTATATGGATGAACTAACTATATGGATGCACTAGCTATATGGATGAACTAGCAACACTGATGTACTAGCTACATGGATGAACTAGCTATATGGATGAACTAGCTATATAGATGAACTAGCAACACTGATGAACTAGCTACATGGATGAACTCGCAACACCGATGAACTAACTACATTGATGAACTAGCTACATGGATGAACTAGCAACACTGATGAACCTGCTACATGGATGAACGAGCAACACTGATGAACTAGCTGCATGGATGAACTAGCTATATGGATGAAGTAGCAACACTGATGAACTAGCTACATGGATGAACTAGCTGCATGGATGAACTAGCAACACTGATGAACTCGCTACATGGATGAACTAGCTATATGGATGAACTAGCTATATGGATGAACTAGCAACACTGATGAACTAGCTACATGGATGAACTCGCAACACCGATGAAGTAACTACATTGATGAACTAGCTACATGGATGAACTAGCTACATGGATGAACTAGCTACATGGATGAACTAGCTACATGGATGAACTAGCTATATGGATGAACTAGCAACACTGATGAACTAGCTACATGGATGAACTAGCTACATGGATGAACTAGCTACAAGGATGAACTAGCTATATTGGTTGAACTAGCAACATGGATGAACTAGCTACATGGGTGAACTAGCAACATGGATGAACTAGCTACGTGGATGAACTAGCAAATGGATGAACTAGCTACATGAATGCACTTTCACGCCAGGTTTAGGACCTCGTGTTTTAGCTTTTAGAGACCACAACTGATGTATTACACAATCTTACAATTATCTACTTTGATTTTCTAGGTGTGAGTGGACAGTGTGGAGTGCAATTGAGATTGTGTCATCTGTGGATCTGTTGGGGCAGTATGCTAAATGACAACCGAACAATAGCAGTGCTTTGAAAGGCTCGTCATGGCTCACATCAACACCATTATCCCGGAAACCCTAGACCCACTCCAATTTGATACCGCCCCAACAGATCCACAGATGACGCAATCTCTATTGCACTCCACACTGCCCTTTTCCACATGGACAAAAGGAACACTGACATGAGAATGCTATTCATTGACTTCAGCACAGTGTTCAACACCATAGTGCCCTCAAAGCTCATTACTAAGCTAAGGAACATGGGACCTCCCTCTGCAACTTGATCCTGAACTTCCTGATGGGCTGCCCCAGGTGGTAAGGGTAGGTAACAACACATCTGCTACACTGATCCTCAACACTGGGGCCCCTGTGCGTGCTCAGTCCCCTCCTGTACTCTCATGACTGCATGGCCAAGCACGACTCCCACACCAAGTTTGCCGACAACACAACAGTGGTATGTATGCCTGATCACCGACAACGATGAGACAGCCTGTAGGGAGGAGGTCAGAGACCTGGCAGTGTGGTGCCAGGATAACAACTTCCCCCTCAATGTGATCAAGACAAAGGAGATGATCGTGGACTACAGGAAAATGAGGGATGAGCATGCCCCCATTCTCATCAACGGTTCTGTGGTGGAGTAGGTTGAGAGCTTCAAGTTCCTTGGTGTCCACATCACCAATGAACTGTCATGGCCCAAACACACCAATACTGTCGTGAAGACTGTCGTTTTCCCCCTCAGGAGAATGAAAAGATTTGGCATGGGTCCTCAGATCCTCAAAAAGTTCTACAGCTGCACAATCGAGAGCATCCTGACTGTTTCCATCACCACCTTGTATGTCAGCTGCTCGGCCTCCGACCACAAGGCACTACAGAGGGTAGTGCATACGGCCCAGTACATCACTAGGGCCAAGCTTCCTGCCATGCAGGACCTCTATACCAGGCGGTGTCAGAGGAAAGCTCCAAAATTTGCCGAAGACTCCAGCCACCCTAATCATAGACTGTTCTCTCTGCTACAGCACGGCAAGCGGTACCGGAGCGCCAAGTCTAGGTCCAAGAGGATTCTTAACCGCTTTTAGCCCCAAGTCATAACACTCCTAAACAGCTAACCAAATGGCTACCCCGACTTGAGGAAAAGATTATGATTATTAGAAAGCAAATTACGGGCTCCTCTTTAAATCTGCGTATTCCTTCAAAGCTCAGTTGTCCTGAGTCTGCACAACTCTCCCAGGACCTAGGATCAAGAGAGACACTCAAGTGTTTTAGTAATATATCTCTTGACACAATGATGAAAATAATCATGGCCTCTAAACCTTCAAGCTGCATACTGGATCCTATTCCAACTAAACTACTGAAAGAGCTGCTTCCTGTGCTTGGCCCTCCTATGTTGAACATAATAAACGGCTCTCTATCCACCGGATGTGTACCAAACTCACTAAAAGTGGCAGTAATAAAGCCTCTCTTGAAAAAGCCAAACCTTGATCCAGAAAATATAAAAAACTATCGGCCTATATCGAATCTTCCATTCCTCTCAAAAACTTTTGAAAAGGCTGTTGCGCAGCAACTTACTGCCTTCCTGTAGACAAACAATGTATACGAAATGCTTCAGTCTGGTTTTAGACCCCATCATAGCACTGAGACGGCACTTGTGAAGGTGGTAAATTACATTTTAATGGCATCGGACCGAGGCTCTGCATCTGCTTTTGATACCATCGATCACCACATTCTTTTGGAGAGATTGGAAACCCAAATTGGTCTACACGGACAAGTTCTGGCTCCCAGAACTTGGCTTCTGGTTTAGATCTTACCTGTCGGAAAGATATCAGTTTGTCTCTGTGAATGGTTTGTCCTCTGACAAATCAACTGTAAATTTCGGTGTTCCTCAAGGTTCTGTTTTAGGACCACTATTGTTTTCACTATATATTTTACCTCTTGGGGATGTTATTCGAAAACATAATGTTAACTTTCACTGCTATGCGGATGACACACAGCTGTACATTTCAATGAAACATGGTGAAGCCCCAAAATTGCCCTTGCTAGAAGCATGTGTTTCAGACATAAGGAAGTGGATGGCTGCAAACTTTCTACTTTTAAACTCGGACAAAACAGAGATGCTTGTTCTAGGTCCCAAGAAACAAAGAGATCTTCTGTTGAATCTGACAATTAATCTTAATGGTTGTACAGTCGTCTCAAATAAAACTGTGAAGGACCTCGGCATTACTCTGGACCCTGATCTCTCTTTTGAAGAACATATCAAGACCATTTCAAGGACAGCTTTTTTCCATCTACGTAACATTGCAAAAATCAGAAACTTTCTGTCCAAAAATGATGCAGAAAAATTAATCCATGCTTTTGTCACTTCTAGGTTAGACTACTGCAATGCTCTACTTTCCGGCTACCCGAATAAAGCACTAAATAAACTTCAGTTGGTGCTAAATACGGCCGCTATAATCCTGACTAGAACCAAAAAATTTGATCATATTACTCCAGTGCTAGCCTCTCTACACTGGCTTCCTGTCAAAGCAAGGGCTGATTTCAAGGTTTTACTGCTAACCTACAAAGCATTACATGGGCTTGCTCCTACCTAGCTCTCTGATTTGGTCCTGCCGTACATACCTACACGTACGCTACGGTCACAAGACGCAGGCCTCCTAATTGTCCCTAGAATTTCTAAGCAAACAGCTGGAGGCAGGGCTTTCTCCTATAGAGCTCCATTTTTATGGAATGGTCTGCCTACCCATGTCAGAGACGCAAACTCGGTCTCAACCTTTAAGTCTTTACTGAAGACTCATCTCTTCAGTGGGTCATATGATTGAGTGTAGTCTGGCCCAGGAGTGGGAAGGTGAACGGAAAGGCTCTGGAGCAACGAACCACCCTTGCTGTCTCTGCCTGGCCGGTTCCCCTCTTTCCACTGGGATTCTCTGCCTCTAACCCTATTACAGGGGCTGAGTCACTGGCTTACTGGGGCTCTCTCATGCTGTCCCTGGAAGGGGTCGTCACCTGAGTGGGTTGATTCACTGATGTGGTCATCCTGTCTGGGTTGGCGCCCCCCCTTGGGTTATGCCATGGCGGAGATCTTTGTGGGCTATACTTGGCCCTGTCTCAGGATGGTAAGTTGGTGGTTGAAGATATCCCTCTAGTGGTGTGGGGGCTGTGCTTTGGCAAAGTGGGTGGGGTTATATCCTTCCTGTTTGGCCCTGTTCGGGGGTGTCCTCGGATGGGTCCACAGTGTCTCCTGACCCCTCCTGTCTCAGCCTCCAGTATTTATGCTGCAGTAGTTTGTGTCGGGGGGCTAGGGTCAGTTTGTTATATCTGGAGTACTTCTCCTGTCCTATTCGGTGTCCTGTGTGAATCTAAGTGTGTGTTCTCTAATTCTCTCCTTCTCTCGGAGGACCTGAGCCCTAGGACCATGCCCCAGGAATACCTGACATGATGACTCCTTGCTGTCCCCAGTCCACCTGGCCGTGCTGCTGCTCCAGTTTCAACTGTTCTGCCTCCTTATTATTCGACCATGCTGATCATTTATGAACATTTGAACATCTTGGCCATGTTCTGTTATAATCTCCACCCGGCACAGCCAGAAGAGGACTGGCCACCCCACATAGCCTGGTTCCTCTCTAGGTTTCTTCCTAGGTTTTGGCCTTTCTAGGGAGTTTTTCCTAGCCACCGTGCTTCTACACCTGCATTGCTTGCTGTTTGGGGTTTTAGGCTGGGTTTCTGTACAGCACTTTGAGATATCAGCTGATGTACGAAGGGCTATATAAATAAATTGGATTTGATTTGATTTGACTTTTTGCATTGCCCCCGCCCGCCCAATTTTTTTGCTGCTGCTACTCTCTGTTTATTATTTATGCATAAATCACTTTACCTCTACCTACATGTACATATTACCTCAATTACCTCAACTAACCTGTGCCTCTGCACATTGACACTGTACCGGTACCCCCTGTATATAGCCTTGTTACTGTTATTTTATTTTTGCTCTTTAGTTATTTTTCCACGTTTGTTTTTTTTTCCATTTTTGTTTGTATTTATTTATTGTTTACTTCAGTTTATTTAGTAAATACTTTCTTAACACTTATTTTTGTAAGTTTTCATTTCACTGGAACGACTACATCTGTTGTATTCGGCACGTGACAAATAACATTTAATTTGATTTGATTTAGTCCAGGTGCGACAAAACTAGGGCCTGTAGGACCAGTCTGTTTGACTGAGATATTAAGAAAGCAGAGCAACGCCTTTTCATGAACATACTTCTTCCCATTTTAGTAACCATTGAGTCTATATGTTTTGACCAAGATAGCTTGACATCTAGGGTGACACCCAGCAGTTTAGTCTCTTCAACTTGCTCAATAGCCACATTACTCAATTGTAAATCCAGATGAGGTTCAGGGTTTAGCACCAGCCTATTGCTAGTTACACATTCTAAAATTGACTGGAGCTCTATGTTAAGGGTGTCAGTTATTTATTTGACTGTTGCAGCCGAAAGGTATAATGTTGAGTCGTCTTTATTCATCATTAGTGGAAGGTCATTAGTAAACATAGAAAACAATAATTGTCCAAGCCAGCTGTCCTGCGGTATACCACAATCAACCAAATTTGCATTAGAGTCTACCATTAAAGAAACGACTCTGTGCTGTATTGGATAGGCAACTGTCCTCCCATGATAAGGCAGAGGATGATAATCCATAACACCTACTTTTCTTCAGAAATTCCTTATGATCAATGATTTAAAGGCTGCACTGAAGTCTAACAACACAGCTCCCACAATCGAATTGTTAACAATTTCTTTCAGCCAAGCATCAGTCATTTGTGTCAGTGCCGAGCATATCGAGTGCCCTTTCCTATAAGCATCCTGAAAGTCTGTTGTTAGTTTGTTTTCTGTAAAATAACATTGCATTTGGTCAAACATTGTTTTTTTTCCCAAAGATTGCTAAGCACCAGTAGCAGGGTGATCGGTCTGCTGTTTCAACCACTAAAGGGTGCTTTGCTATTTTTGGGCAACGGAATGAACTTGCTTCCCTCCAGGCCTTGAGGGCACACTCGGTCTTCTAGGCTTAGACTGAAGATGTGGTGAATAGGAGTCGCAATATATTCCGCTACCAACTTCAATAATTTACCATCCAGATTGTAGGTTCCAGTTGGTTTGCCCTTATTTATAGATATCAATCATTTGTTCACCTCGTCCACACTAACCTTGCCGAATTCAAAGCTACAGTGCTTGTCTTTCATTATTTTGTCCATTATGTATGAATATGAAGTTTGCATGTCATACCCAAGTTTGCTAATTTTGTCAACAAAAAGGTTATTAAAGAGGTTGGCAATATCAAAGGGTTTTGTTATGAATGAGCCATCATCCTCAATGAAGGTTGGAGCTGAGTTAGCTTTTCTGCCTAGAACTTCAATTAAAGTACTCCAGAGCTTTTTACTGTCATTCTTTATATAATTCACCTTTGTTACGTAGTATAGTTTCTTCTTCTTTTTGTTTAGTTTAGTTAAGTGACTTATTCATTTACTGTATGTTTGCCAGTCTGATGTGTTGTCAGACTTATTTGCCATTCCCTAAACCTCATCCCTCCAAACCATTCCGTTTTTTCCATTCACCATCTATCCATGGGGATTTGGCCGTTTTAACAGTCCATTTCTTAATGGGCGCACATGCCTGTCAGTAACATATCAAGAATCTCATGAAACAGTTTTACGGGCTTTGTTAAAATGTCCAGCTTCAGTCAGCTGATTCTAGCCGTCCCTTCTGGTTAGTTCTAGTGTGGCAGCTTAGTCTCCCATTCAGAGGACCCCACTTTTGTTAGTGTCCTATTGGTTAAGATCATGCCAATTACTTATCACCACATCTCGTTCAGCCTATCAGCGACCTTGATTCCCGGGACTTCAGTTTCAGTTAGTGTATGACCCCAGCACACTGTGTGGTCAGAAACATGTTTTCCCTATCCTGATGAGCAAAAACAGTTTTTCCTCCTGCTGAACCTGTCCTCCGTGGTCTGTCTAATGTTTAATTGTGTGTGCATCTAAAAGCAAGTGCTTTGAGATCTGTGATGCTAGTCTATTTTCTATTGTGTGTATATATATCGCTCATGCTCATTGTATTATATTATGTGTATTTGTCTGTTATGTTTAGTTGAGCATTATTTGCCTGAGTTTCATGTGTACAAGTCCACTAGGCTGTTTAGTCTATTGTCATGTGAGTAGGCACTATGCCTGCTGTAGTGTATAGCCCTTGCTGTTATATACTTACCTGTGCTAGCTTATACAGCCATGTCCTTCATATTCTAGCAGTGCTATAGACTAAATGTTTTATTTCTCCTCTTTCCTTTCAGAACCAGAGTTATTGTCAGTTCTCATTGGACATGATTCTCAGTTATCTGAACCATGAGTGGTCAGATGTTTGTGATGTGAGTGTGAATGTGGATATCTTCTTCCATTAAACCCCCCTTAACCTGGTGATCCGCCTCATTCGTGTCCTGACCGGATATTCTGTAGTGGTTGCTATCGGCCTTAAGCCAGCACCTAAGGTTTCTTTTTAAATTTTTTTTTAGAAATACCTATGTCAGAACGCTGTTATTTGACTATAGCTCAGCCTTCAACACCATAGTACCCTCCCTGGGTCTGAACTCCTCCCTGTCCAACTGGGTTCTGGACTTCCTGACGGGGGCCACCCCCAGGTGGTGAAGGTAGGAAACAACACCTCCACTTCGCTGATCCTCAACACTGGGGCCCCCACAAGTGTGTGTGCTCAGCCTCCTCATGTACTTCCTGTGACTGCGTGGCCACACATACCTCCAACTCAATCATGAAGTTTGCTGACGACACAACAGTAGTAGGCTTGATTACCAACGATGACGAGACAGCCGACAGGGAGGAGGTAAGGGCCCTGGTGGAGTGGTGCCAGGAAAACAACCTCTCCCTCAACGTCAACAAAATGAAGGAGCTGATTTTGGACTTCAGGAAACAGCAGAGGGAGCACGCCCCTATCCACATCGACGGGGCCGCAGTGGAGAAGGTGGAAAGCTTTAAGTTCCTCAGCGTGCACATCACAGACAATCTGAAATGGTCCACCCACACAGACAGTGTGGGGAAGAAGGCACAACAGCACCTCTTCAACCTCAGGAGGCTGAAGAAATTCGGCTTGGCCCCTAAGACCCTCACAAACTTTTACAGATGCGCAATTGAGAGCATCCTGTCGGGATGTATCACCGCCTGGTACAGCAACTGCACCGCCCGCAACCATAGGGCTCTCCAGAGGGTGGTGCGGTCTGCCCAATGCATCACCGGGGGCACGCTGCCTGCCCTCCAGGAAACCTACAGCACCCAATGTCACAGGAAGACCAAAAAGATAATCAAGGACATCAACCACCCGAGCCACGGCCTGTTCACCCCTCTGTCATCCAGAAGATGAGGTCAGTACAGGTGCATCAAAGCTGGGACCGAGAGATTGAAAAACAGCTTCTATCTCAAGGCCATCAGACTGTTAAAATGCCATCACTAGCCGGCTACCACACGGTTACTCAACCCTGCACCTTATAGGCTGCTACCCTATATACATAGACATAGAATCACTGGCCACTTTTATTTTTCATTGGTTTTGTAGCCTCAAATACAGTGAACTTGCCTAGGAACTGGCATCTCGAAACAACATCCCTGACCCAGACAACTAGTCAAGAAATGGCAACTGGTCAAGAAATGGAAGGGTAAGTGATGCTGAACATAGATGTCTATACTTGAATGTAGGCATACATTTAAGATATACAGTATACCACACTCCCATTCCATGAATTAAACTTTGATATCTTTGTTAGAAAGAATACTATATCCTTTGACGTAGTGATGCTGAATGTAAAAAATTGCTCAACTTGCCCCACTCTCCCCTACACTGTATAGGGAATAGGGTGCCATTTGGGGTGCTTCGTCCCTCTCCTCTTAATTTCAACCCCCGGAGCTTTGCTTTCCTTCATCTGCTACAGCAACGTTAACAATAACAAACCATCTAATTACCAAACCCACAACTCAACCTAAACCCATGCCCTTAAGAGTCTTTTACCAGGGAAAACCTTTGTTGTCCTTGTGGTTTTTTCCTATGTTGGAAAATGTTTGTCTCGGGCCAGTTCACATAACCTTACTGTTGGGCTAGCAAACAGAAATCAAAGTTGTTCTGGCTGAACTCTGCATTGCTCTGCTTTCTTCACATGTGGCTCTGTGTACACTGTGTATTGCTCATTAATCATTTGGGGGAGGAGGAGGGGGGGGTTGGGTCTGATGTGCCGGAGGACAGAACTGATTCCTTCAGGTGTTGCTGCTCATTCCTCCATCCCTCTAACGACATCCCTCCATCCCTCCAATCCTCCATTCCTCCATCCCTCCAGCCCTCCATCCCAAGAGAAAAAGAACTCAGGAAGTAGTATGCCATTTTTTTTTTTACTCAGGAAGTAGTATGCAAATTAGCTTCGTTCACATCACTAAGCTTCGACGTCTTGACACTGCAAAAAGATATTCGTCTTTAATCGAACTAAGAGTAACAGCAGGACTTGCCACTTTCTGTTTGAGGTCATCCCGTTGACAGAGGGAATGAGAGAAGAGAGGAAGAGAAGAGAGGAAGAGGAGGAGGAGCGTGTGCTTTTTACAGTCCCTGTGGGATGCCTCTCGCTGTCTGTCTGTAGGATGACTGGGCTCAGCTGCTGTACACGGCTCAATGTGCAGCGATGGTTCATCTCAGATGCAGCTTTCTTCTTCTCAGTGAGTTAGACAGACAGGCTGGCAGGTGCCTCCAACGGCTTCTGAACCTGTGTGCGTGTGTGGATGTGCGTGTGTGTGTGTGTGTGCGTGTGTGTGTGACGTCTTCTTTGAAAAGATGAGTCACACAGAGTGTCTAGAAATACTGTAGGCATTGGGGCATTTCTTCAGATTCCGTGTCTGAACCGGAACCCTTCCATCCATAATGACCAGAACCACCATCACCTTCCGAAAAACACCGTAATGGCTATGTCTCAAATGGCACCCCATTCCCTATATGTAGGGAATAGGGTGTCATTTGGGACGCACACAGAATAATTTACTCTTAGCATTTGAAACAATAGGGAAACAGTATCTGCACTTTTATGAATTATGTTAAATGAAAATTACAGCCAGAATCAAAGCGGGAGAGAGAGTTGAGTTCCTCACATTTACTGCCAACTCTCCTTCCATTTGTTTTTAAACTCCTTTTGGTTGACATGCTCTACCAATACAAGCATCTGAAAGCCTTACCTAGCTTCATAGCCTTGTGGGTGGCGTTTGGTGCACTTCAACATGTGGTTGATGCAGTTGTAGTGTGTGACCAACCCGGGGTTCGTACCCAGGTCTACTGTCTGCCAAACAACTGTGTCATGGCAGAAAAGTCCATTTGATTGGAGGCTATGGATAAACACTTACCTCAGCAAGACCTGTAAGTCCTACCATTGCTATAATACACTATATATAGTGCCCTTCATTTTAGAATGAGATGTTCGATGAGCAGGTGTCCACATACATTTGGTCTTGTAGCGTATATCCAAGCATTCAGATATCATTCTACCAAACTTGGTAGAATTAGTGCGCAATAAGTTGTTTTACCTGTGATGGTTCTCTTTGGTAGAGTTTGGTCTTTGATTTTTCGAAAAGTGAATGAACAAATCCTCTAGTCAATACTGGAGATGAATGGTGTGTCTGGGTCGATATGACTTTGGCCTCGGTCCGGAAATGCCTCTATCTGTCTGTACCAGAGTTAATAGACTTTCTGGGAGTCTCATAAAAGCTGATAATTAGTGCTTTAGAAGATCAAGAGGGCCGATCTAGCCCAAAATCTCTGAGGCATGAATTAACATGGGAGAGTGTGTGGGAGTGTGTGTGCGATAGTTATCTTTAACTTAATGTGTCAAAACAAAGCTTTGGATTTATTTTTTATAACTTGTGTCTTGTACGTGTGACAGCTCTTGACATACGCGACCCTAATGGCTAATTAAGATTTATGATGCCTGTTGCGGCATCTGTCTACTTGTCTCTGCCTGCCCGTATGCTTTTCATCAGCGCTCACCTTATCTGACTGACTTTACATGCAGAGCCCCTCTCTCTCTCACTCACACTCACCCTATTTCTGGCTTTTCTCTTCCTCTCTCACTTTTCTCTTTTTTGACCTCTCCCTCTCTGCCCCCCTCTATGTATCTCCCTCTCTGCCCCCCTCTATGTACCTCCCTCTGTCCCCCTCTATGTATCTCCCTCTGTACCCCCTCTATGTATCTCCCTCTGTCCACCCTCTATGTATCTCCCTCTCTGTCCTCCCCCTCTATGTATCTCCCTCGCTGCCCCCCTCTATGTATCTCCCTCTCTGCCCCCTCTATGTATCTCCCTCTGTCCCCCTCTATGTATCTCCCTCTGTCCCCCCTCTATGCATCTCCCTCTCTCCCCCCTCTATGTATCTCCCTCTGTCCCCCTCTATGCATCTCCCACTCTGCCCCCCTCTATGTATCTCCCTCTGTCCCCCTCTATGTATCTCCCTATGTCCCCCTCCAGGTATCTCCCCCTCTATGTATCTCCCTCTCTGTCCTCCCCCTCTATGTATCTCCCTCTCTGCCCCCTCTATGTATCTCCCTCTGTCCCCCTCTATGTATCTCCCTCTCTGCCCCCCTCTATGTATCTCCCCTCTCTGCCCCCCCTCTATGTATCTCCCGCTCTGTCCCCCTCTATGTATCTCCCGCTCTGTCCCCCTCTATGTATCTCCCTCTGTCCCCCTCTATGTATCTCTCGCTCTGTCTCCCTCCGTCCTTGTCAGCCTCTTCACAACAGAGAGGCAGCAGAGAAGATTTCCAAACGGCCTCCAGAGACACAGCTCTCGAACGCAGTC
Source organism: Oncorhynchus tshawytscha (assembly GCF_018296145.1). NCBI lineage: Eukaryota > Metazoa > Chordata > Actinopteri > Salmoniformes > Salmonidae > Oncorhynchus > Oncorhynchus tshawytscha. The sequence goes on along the minus strand of NC_056462.1, from coordinate 3,625,743 downwards.
TCATCCTCAAGTCACTTGGAGTAAAGAATCATCACGCGTCTGTCTTAGAGATCCTGAGAGGAAAGATGCTAAGAGTTGGGAAGTGAACTGCGCATTGGGAAAAGGAAGTGTCAGAACTACATACAAGTGCTGCATGTCACAAGCTATCTAGATAGTGCTATGGTCTGTTTGTTCAAACGGCTGAACAGGAGTTTGCAAACAACGTAAATGTGTTGTGTGTGACACACAACGGCTATCTAGTTGCAGTGTCTTTGTTCAGACTGCTGTGTTACTGGTATTGTTGTGATTCACGTTTTTGCCAGGTCATATTGAACAAACCCCACCCAACAATGCAATACCATTTTGACACCTTAAACCTCCTTTGTGTATAGTTTGATGTACGCAAGTGATACGTGGATGTTCGTAAGTATGTGGAGGATCACTCTTAGAGGGAATCATGTGCTATTTTTCCTGGTAGGGAGAGTGGGAAATGACAAGGCTGCTGCATTCAGACCCCACACACACACAAACCTACCCACACAAACCTACCCACACACACACACACACATCAGCAGCAGCAGCATCTCTCTCAGCCTTAACGGGGGATGTTTATCTCTGTTAATCAGTGTAATTCATCCTAATTAAGAGGCTTTGTTCCCCGGCGTGAGGTGTCTAAATGTGCGTCATGATGGGCTGTAATTTCACTGCTTAGATGATCACACTGCCGCAAGGACCGATCATGGCTGACACATGATTCCAGAAACAAGAATCTGTTTTCCCGTTTAATAACAGATCATAATACAGTCTGGGTGAAGACTTTGACAGGCCTCACGTCTATAATGTATGTTTTAAAATGAGGTAAGTAGGACTGGAGCCTGATTGGATAGTTCAGAGCTTCTGCTCTTTTCTATCCATGTCATCTCATGGGACGAGAGGAGGAGGAAAGGCAGGCATTTGAGGTCCCTCAGCTGCTGTGTACGGTACCAGTCATAAGATTGGACACACCTACTCATTCAAGGGTTTTTCTTTATTGGTACTATTTTCTACATTGTAGAATAATAGTGAAAACATCACAATTGTGAAATAACACATATGGAATAATGTAGTAACCAAAAAAAGTGTTAAACAAATCAAAACATATTGTACATTTGAGATTCTTCAAAGTACTGTAGCCACCCTTTTCCTTGATGACAGCTTTGCACATTCTTGGCACTCTCTCAACCAGCTCCATGAGGTAGTCACCTGGAATGCATTTCAATTAACATTAATTTGTGGAATTTCTTTCCTTCTTAATGCATTTGAGCCAATCAGTTGTGTTGTGACAAAGTACTGTATATCAAACCTGTTGGCAATGCAGGTGTTATAAAGGCCCACTCTTTTCATGTTTCAAAGACCCATTCCTCAAGTCGAAAAACGACAAAACGGCAGCCTTGTTTTGCTATAAAGCTAAGGGATCTCAAATTCATAGATGGGGCTACGGATGCAAGGGTTGACAACCAATGAGATTATTGCGACAACTGTCACTGAGTCGGCCTTTAACGGAGGGACAAGTGTTGATTAAATGTGCCGCGTTCTTGAGCCCTCTCACCATGCCATCGTTGGCATTATGATCGGTTGGTTATGTTTTTGAAAGACTTTCCATTTCTGTTCATTTCCTTTGAGATGAACTGGAGCCTCAACCCCAACCCCTTGCCCCTGATAAGGCATTAGCTTCCTCTAATTCACCATGACGTGGTTCGTTTTAATGAATGATGCCGACGAGAACATTTAATAAAGCAATTAGTCCCAGATATTTTGATACGATCTTTAATTCTTTTTTTTTCTCCTTTTTTCTATATATTTTTGTCTTGTCATAATGTGTAAGTCTACATTTTGAACCATTACACTTAAAAACAATACAGTCACAGCTTAAAATGTCATTGTGTTTCATAATTTGAATGTCAAGATTGTTGGGCAGATGAATTATACAGCATGCACACACACACATTTTTTTTCTCCTTTTTTCTATATATTTTTGTCTTGTCATAATGTGTAAGTCTACATTTTGAACCATTACACTTAAAAACAATACAGTCACAGCTTAAAATGTCATTGTGTTTCATTTGTCCCCATTGGTGTTTTGCTTCTGTAAAAGATGGTGTGTAATTTGATCTACAGCTTATTCGTGTGATGTGACAAGGTCGTCGTAAAGTAACCCAAGATCAGAAGTGTTAAGGGTACGGACAGATTGGGCAGATGAATTATACAGCATGCACACACACACATGCGACATTAGGCAACGTGTTTGGAAGCAATGTGAGCATAATTATCTGGTTAGTCCAAGCCTTCCGGAAAAAGGCCACCGCTTACTAATGGATAGCAAAATATCAGCACTAAATAGTGACATGGTGTCACAGTGTGTGTTGTGAAGAGACAATGACATTTAAACTAGAGTAAATGAGAGAGAGAGAGAGAGAGAGAGAGAGAGCAAATTCGAAAACAAACCCATTTTCGATAAACTCCCGAAATCAACTGGGTGAAATACCACAGTGTGCTGTCACAGCAGCAATATTTGTGACCTGTTGCCTCAAGAAAAGGGAAACCAGTGAAGAACAAACACCATTATAAATAAAACCCATACTTACGTTTATTTTCTCTTTTGTACTTTAACTAGTTGCACAACGTTACAACCCTGTATATAGACGTAATATGACATTTGAAATGTTTTTATTCTTGTGGAACTTTTACTGTAATGTTTACTCTAACTCTTTTATTTCACTTTTGTTTATTATCTACTTCACTTGCTTTGGCAATGTTAATTAAGCCCTTGAATTGGAGAGAGAGAGGGAGGGAGAGAGAGAGAGAGACACACACACGCATGGGTTGTATCAGTAGAACAGAATTTGATTTGGCACTGTCAATGTTGACTACTGTCCCGTCATGTCCTGTCACTTGTCACCCCGCACTGTCTCAATCCTGCAACAATTCTATATCTCTGACTGTCTTGTCCCGATGATAATCACTCTGGTCACAATCCCTTGCTCACTCGGCCACACTCTGGCTTTGAAACTTTAATCAGCTTTCTGAGACGTGTGGCATTGTGATATATGGTAGTTAATGAACAAAGTTCCTGTAGTAGAGAAAGAGGGGTTATTTGAAATGATCAGTTTCTTCTGTGTTTTATGGTTGATCTTAGTGAGCAGTGTGTACCTTTTGATGCCATCACAATGAGTGATAGGGCCTACAGTCTGTTTGTTTGACAGCCCTCTCCCTTCACTCTCTCGC